>NC_092089.1:79338409-79350909 GCF_045679555.1 Salvelinus alpinus | reverse complement strand
TTAAAGACAATGAGAAGACAGACATTGTCGCATCCCAAATGGCACCCTATTTCCTACATACTGCACTACTTTTGTCCAGGGCCCATAGGCCCACTATATAGGGGTTAGAGTGCCATTTGGGATGCAAGCTTAGAGGAAGAATTAAGCCATTTTGTTCAGTGCTTCTCACGGCTTCTTTTTCAACTGAGGGAGAAAATGGCCTGTAGCAAGACCATATTATAACTAGATCTAGAGAAGAAGAAGAAGAAGAGCCCAATAACAATAGAGACGAGGATCCAATTCCAAACAGATATTTTGTACTTATCTATTCTATCTATGGTCAAAGCAAGTAGTGTCCGCCTGCCAGGCAGTGTGAAATAGCCTCCGTCATTCTGTTTACCAGTTTACTTACATTCTACATTCCAGGAGTGTGCATCCATCTCACTGAAACAGATACAATCACCACGAGTGTTAATGAAAAAAGAGCTGGATGTGACAAAAGCTCTCTCACTCTCTTTCTTTCTCTGCCTCTATCCCTCTCTCTCTCTCTATTTTTCTCTCTCTATCCCTTTTACTCTGTCTCTCTTTCTCCACATAATATTCTTCATGTACATATTTTTTAATTGTCTCCAATAATGAGTTCCCAATACCTGTCAGTATTCAATAATGAGTTCCCTAGACCTGTCAGTATGTATCTTTTGGAGGCGCTGGCATTTTTGCGGAGAGGCTTGTGAAATAATGACGTCCAGCTAACCAATAGGTGTCGAACTCACTAATCATTGTTCATTACTGGTTGACACTGCAGAGGTAGCAGTCCAACTGCAGCTAGCCTCCTCATGCAGGTAACATGCAGATACAGTACACACACACACACACACACACACACACACACACACACACACACACACACACACACACACACACACACACACACACACACACACACACACACACACACACACACACACACACACACACACACACACACACACACACACACACACGTGCAGGCATGCCAACTCATTCACACGCAAGCACGCATGCACACACTCATACAGACTCACACACACTCCCTGCACTGGCACTGATGAGCCCTGCCCAACCAACAAGTACCATGCTGGACTTCAACACGAGCCACTAAGCCAGATCCACTTCAATCCACATGCCTTAAACAGCAGCATCCCCTACAGATGAAAACACAAGTGGAAGAGACTAAACTTCTCTATTGCCCTCCTATCACAAATTCATGCAACCTATCTCCCCTACCCAGAATGTTTTGGGGTGAAAGGCTGGCAAATTATCCCAGTAGAACAGCTGTGCGTGAGGCCACGTGATCCTGAGCTAACTACTTCCTAATTGGCTCTGCCCATTCCCCACTATTGAGAAGGTTCTCTGTGGGGAAAAGGAAGCAGGAAAAAAAAGCTGACTCCCTCATAAATAACCTCCGTACACATTTTTTCATTCACTTATTGGGCTCTCTTTCTGGAGCGAGGCTGAGACAAGTGAGGAGCGAGCATGAAAAAGGAAGACTGAAAATGTGCAAGTGTAGCCAGAGATGGCGGTGGTTTGAGAAAATGGAGGGGAAATCAGGAAGACGGGGCGGTTGCTAAGTGCCTACATTTGGACACCATCACACTTCGGCTAGAATTTAATTTCACCATACATGTCCTATATTAATGTTTTCATCCATAGCAGAAGCCAATGACCAAGTATTTAGGTTAACTCTACAAATTCAAAGATAGACTGAAGTGAAGCATCCTGGGTAGTATGCGGATATAGTTTTCCCTATTGACCAATGGAGTTGTTTGATTGTTTCAAGTTGCTAAGATGAAAGGCCTCGTCATAGAGACTGGACAAAGCATGGCACATCTAGCTTCCTGTCTCCTCAGAAAATAAAACAATTGTTAATTAGAGTAGGAGGCAAGCCAGCTGCTGTTCGTTTAAGCAATAAGGCACGAGGGGGTGTGGTATATGGCCAATGTACCACGGCTAAGGGCTGTTCTTAAGTGCGACGCAACGTGGGGTGCCTGGATACAGCCCTTAGCCGTAGTATATTGGTCATATACCACAAGCCCCAGAGGTGCCATATTGCTATTATAAACTGGTTACCAACGTAATTAGAGCAGTAAAAATAAACGTTTTGTCATACCTGTGGTCTACAGTCTGATATACCATGGCAGTCAGCCAATCAGCATTCAGGGCTCGAACCACCCAGTTTAAAATTTCAGTTCACACACTGACGCCCCTGCTCTGTGCTCCCTCAAGTCTGAGCACCTGTGTTTCCTCTGAGCTGGGTAAACACCCCCAGGTGCATACAGTACTAGCGCAGAGGTCTGTGCCAGTTTCTACCCACCTACTGCTCTCGCTCTCTCATTCTCCATCCTTTTGTGTTCTCTCTCTCTCTCTATCGCGGTCTATAGGCCTATCTTTCATTCACTCTCAATTAAATTAAATAGAATTACATTTCTTCACAGGTCCGTGCCAGTTCTCACTACCTTTCTCTCACACACACACCCTCTCTTTCAATTCAATTTCAATTTAAGGGCTTTATTGGCATGGGGAACATATGTTTACATTGCCGAAGCAAGTGAAATAGATAATAAACAAAAGTGAAATAAACAATAAAACATTTACAGTAAACATTACACTCACAAAAGTTTCAAAAGAGTAAAGACATTTCAAATGTCGTTATGTCTATATACAGTGGTGTAATGAAGTGCAAATATAGGTTGTATTTACAATGGTGTTTGTTCTTCACTGGTTGTCCTTTTCTTGTGGCAACAGGTTACACATCTTGCTGCTGTGATTGCACACTGTGGTATTTCACCCAATAGATATGGGAGTTTATCAAAATTGGATTTGTTTTCGAATTCTTTGTGGGTCTGTGTAACCTGAGAGAAACGTGTCTCTAATATGGTCATAGATTTGGCAGGAGGTTAGGAAGTGCAGCTCAGATTACACCTCATTTTGTGGGCAGTGTGCACATAGCCTGTCTTCACTTGAGAGCCAGGTCTGCCTATGGCAGACTTTCTCAATAGCATGGCAGTATTCACTGAGTCTGTACATAGTCAAAGCTTTTCTTAAGTTTGAGCCAGTCACAGTGGTCAGGTATTCTGCCACTGTGTACTCACTGTTTAGGGCCAAATAGCATTCTAGTTTGCTCTGTTTTTTTGGGTAAATTCTTTCCAATGTGTCAAGTAATTATCTTTTTGTTTTCTCATGATTTGGTTGTGTCTAATTGTGTTGCTGTCCTGGGACTCTGTGAGGTCTGTTTGTTTTTGTGGACAGAGCGCAAGGACCAACTTGCTTAGGGGGCACTTCTCCAGGTTAATGTATCTGTAGGTGATGACTTTGTTATGGAAGTTTTGGGAATCTCTTCCTTTTAGGTAGTCTTTAATAGTTGATTCTAAGATTTGTATTTGATCATGTATATGTTTTTGCTGTTCTTTGTTATAGAGCCAAAAAGATTGGAGAAGTAGTTAATCCATACATCTTCGTTTTGGATAGATAACTCTTCCTGTTGTTGTTTGTTTAGAGTTTTCCAATTTCCCAAGAAGTGGTTAGATTCTATGGATTCTTCAATTACATTGAGTTGATTTCGACGTGCTGTTCCTTCTTTTTCCGTAGAGTATTTCTGTATAGTTTTAGGAATTCACCATAGTGAAGACGTAGGCTCAGTCTTTCTGGGTCTCTATGTTTTTGGTTTGATAGGTTTATCAATTTCTTTCTTAGGTTTTTGCATTCTTCATCAAACCATTTCTCTCTCTTTTTTCCCCCTCCATGTCCCTCCCTCTCACACTCAGTCCCTTTCTCGCTCTCCCTCTACCCCTCCATCTCCATGTCCCTCTCTCTCACGCTCAGTCCCTTTCTCATTCTCCCTCACCCCTCCACCTCCCTCCCTCTCATGCTCAGTCCCTTTCTCGCTCTCCCTCTACCTCTCCATCTCCCTCCCTCTCACGCTCTGTCCCTTTCTCGCTCTCCCTCTACCCCTCCATCTCCATGTCCCTCTCTCTCACGCTCAGTCCCTTTCTCATTCTCCCTCAACCCCTCCACCTCCCTCCCTCTCACGCTCAGTCCCTTTCTCGCTCTCCCTCTACCCCTCCATCTCCATGTCCCTCTCTCTCACGTTCAGTCCCTTTCTCATTCTCCCTCACCCCTCCACCTCCCTCCCTCTCACGCTCAGTCCCTTTCTCGCTCTCCCTCTACCTCTCCATCTCCCTCCCTCTCACACTCTGTCCCTTTCTCATTCTCCCTCAACCCCTCCACCTCCCTCCCTCTCACGCTCTGTCCCTTTCTCGCTCTCCCTCTACCCCTCCATCTCCCTCCTTCTCACACTCATTCCCTCTCACCCCCCCCCCCCCCTTTCTCTATGACACTTCTTCACATAAGCTCCCCATCTCCACCACTCTAGAACCATGGAACCAGGAACCACTAACTGACTAGCAGTAGTGAAGAATGAACATGACCCCTTCCACTTCCCCTGCCAGGGATTCGGATGTGTCGTTAAACTGTGGAAGTCGGCAAAGAAACATCAACATTAATTCCTCCGCTAAATGATCCTGCTGAATAATGTATGAGAGAGGTTACAACGATATGTAGAGCCCCCCCCCCCCCCCCCCCCCCACACACACACACACCTTCCACCTTTGTCAGCCTAATTGCTCTTGCTATCCGCCATTCAAGCGTCTCAGAAGTCTGCTGCCGATGAATACTGCCAGACAGACATGGCTACTAGGCCTACTATCAGGCAATAATGTTACCGGAGCCTTGTATCAAAGGCTGCCCTGGCTGGGAGGGATCCCTCTACATTAGCACCGGGACTTCAAAGGAAAGTACTGAGGTATTCACACAGATCTGAGGGCCCTTGTCTGAAAGTGGGCATAATGCTCTGCTTGGTGTAAACACACAGATACACACTTAGAAATATAATTAATTCTACATTTCAATTTTACACTTTGGTCATTTAATAGACACTCTTATCCAGAGAGACTTACAGTCAGTGCATTCAACTAAGGTAGATAAACAACCACAGATGACAGTCAAAGCCAGTAAAAGGCTTCTGGGAGAATGGCGTTGTGGTTGAAGTGTTCTGGTGGTTGTCAGACAACTTTGAACATGATCACTGCCAGTTGAATTCTTATTCTATGGACACACACACACACACACACACACTCACACACACACACACACACACACGCACACGCACACGCACACACACACACACACACACACACACACACACACACACACACACACACACACACACACACACACACACACACACACACACACACACACACACACACAGGTCTCTCAGGCTTAAGTAGGAGTGGGCATAATGTACCGCTTAAAGGTGCTCTGGGTGGCAGTGTAAACCGTAACACACAGTTACCAAGTAACTGATAGGAATTCTTATTCTAACACTAACGGATGAATGATGAGTAACATACACAGCTTTCCACACACCTTTTCTCCTACCTTGGTCAGGCAGCTGGCAGACGTTGGGGGGCACGGTCATATTGAGCACATCGTTGACAGCCGTGTCTATGTAGTGGCCTCTCTGGACGTCGTGCTCACTGTCCGTCTGGTCGCTCTCCTCGTGCCCGCTGTCCTTCAGACTATTGCCCTCCAGGTCCTTGAATGTCGATGTGCTACAGAGGGAAGGAGGGAGGGAGAGGAGGAGAGAATGTTGATTTCCTGTCACATCAACTTCAATCAGAAGCTCTCTCCTTTCTCCTTCAGCACCTCTCCCCCTCCATCTCTCTCTCTCTTTGTAGATCTATTTTTTTGCTCTTTCTTTCTTTGCTTTATTACATTTTTCTCAATCTTTTCCCCTTTTCACTCTTTCCTCCTTGACTGCTAAATGAACGCGTCTCTCTGCATCCTTCACTCTCACACAGCTCTCGAGGCACTGGAAACGTTGACACAAGGAGAAAGATGATAGGCATCTTCAGGAGGACTCCTCTTAACTCTGGCCTCAGCTGTATAAAGGACACAACTTCACAGCCTTCCACATTGTATTAGTGTAGGGAACAGAACCTTGCTAGTCCTGCAGTAATCGGAGTGTGGTGATTGTGATGCTGGTGGTGGAGGCACAGATAAACTCTGTTGGGGTTTTTTGGGATTAAGAGGCCATTTTTTTTACTCGGCTGATAGCGGAGCAGAGAGGCTGCAGGCTGTTTCTAAAAGGGACAGCGTGGGTGCCGATGACTTCAAGGGCATCGCTAGTGTGAACCGTTGTGACTTTAAAGACCCACTCTGGATATTAACGGACATTTTTATCATTTAAATTGATGAGAATATTATGTACCCATTGATTCATTAAGAATATCACTTGTAAATGAGAGAAGAGAAGAAAAGAGAAGGAAAGAGAATGAAAGAGAAGGCCCATCCCTCAGCTTTATAGCAAACCAAGTGTCATAGCTGCCGTTGTGTTGTTTTTCAAAAAAAGGAGTGGGCCTTTAAAATGGGATGCAATCAATCACTCTCTACTGTTCAATCAAAGGGGTATAGAAAATGCTATGCGCACATACAGTATGTGCACAGATTGCATCTGTCTTGTTTGGGGCTTACAGCCAATAGAGGCAGGGGAGAAAGGCCATCAGCAGCTGTATAGTACATGCATGAATTCCATTCATTTGATTGCCACCCCATTGGAACAAATTGTGCTATGCAAACAAGGCTGGTATTGAGGGAGGGGGTGAATGTATACATGTACATCAATATGTAGCAGAGTGAGAGAGGAAAGAGAAGAGAAGGAAAGAGAAGAGAAGGAAAGAGAAGAGAAGAGAAGAGAAGGAAAGAGAACAGAAGGAAAGAGAAGAGAAGGAAGGAGAAGAGAAGGAAAGAGAACAGAAGGAAAGAGAAGAGAAGGAAAGAGAAGAGAAGGAAAGAGAACAGAAGTAAATAGAAGAGAAGGAAAGATAGGAGAAGGAAAGAGAAGATAAGGAAATAGAAGATAACAGAAGAGAGGGAAGGAACGAGAAGAGAAGTAAATAGAAGAGAAGGAAAGAGAAGAGAAGGAAAGAGAAGAGAAGGAAAGAGAGGAGAAGGAAAGAGAAGAGCGGGAAAGAGAAGAGAAGGAAATAGAAGAGAACAGAAGAGAGGGAAGGAACGAGAAGAGAAGGAAATAGAAGAGAAGGAAAGAGAAGAGAGGAAAGAAAAGAGAAGAGAAGAGAGAAACTAAATAGTAGCAGCAGCAGTTCCTATCTTTCCTGTGAGAAGCCTGCCTGGGAAAGGGAGAGAGAGAGGGAGTGCAGTGGTGGTAATGATGGCTCTACATCTCTCTGATGTTATCAGTGTTATGGCATCTGTCCCAGACCACAGGCCCACATGCTCCTAGGGGGGATAGCTTTGTAGTGTGCTGCAGAGGCCCCGCTCAGGCGCTTTGTTTACATAAACACAGGGAATCTCAAATGGGGATGGGCTCAAACAAAGGGAGGTTGGAATGTTCCATAGCTGCAGGTAAAAAGGGGGAATTATAGTCCTGGCCGCAAACCCCCCCCCCCCCGAATCGCTGCAGGCCGTTATTAGGGTTGTCTACACTACACCCCTCAGAACCACTAACTCCCCTAATATCCTGCTTCAGGTGGACTCAGGAATGCACTATTACTAATACCTCACAAAGACAACAATTGTGCTCAGCTCAATGTTCTCAAAGTGGCAGACAAATTAACTTCATTATTGGTACTTTCGTAACAGCATTGAGCTGATGTATTTTTATACACTGAGATCCAACTGTGCTGCGAACCTCTTGCAATATTGAAATCACTTTCCCGGCAAAAATGTTATTTGATTTCTTTAATCTTATTTATCGTGATGTGTAAGTTGTTTTAAGAGCCGCGATTTAGCAGGAGTTTTTTATAATTGCTTAATGTGCAAGATGGATACTTGTTTTTAATGGGAATGGGTAGAATTATTCATGATGTGAAGATAGAGAGTCATAAAGGTGACCTAACAGAACAGGGAGGGAACATTTTAGAGTTTAATTCCAAATTATATTCTTGATTCTGTCAATTTGTATCGAATACACAGAACAAACACTGATTTTAACAACATGCGCACTCATGCATTTGCAGCCAATACCATCAGACAATTATGGATCACAATGATTGATAGTGAAAATAATAAAATTGTCTAATCGAGAAGTACCTTTTGATAAGGTGTGCTCGGCTGTTTACGTAGCTGGAGTCGATATAGTTCTCCGTCTATAACAGAAGATTGGGGGAGGAGGGGGAAGAGGAGAAAGAGGGGGAAGAGGGGGAGGAGAGAAAAAACACAGAAGAGATGCATTTAATTACGTAGGGAACCAAATAATGTTACACCGGTAATTGCCTTTCAATATACATTTTATTTTACACAAAGGGCTGCTGAGCGAGCCTCTGCTTTCAAAGGCAGAAACCATTCTCTTTCAAAGCACACCCAGGGAGACAGGGAGAGAGAAAGGCAAACTAGGAGCTGAGAGAGCTGAGGAAAGTGCTGCAGTGAGCAGGGCCTCTCCTCCCTCCCACCCTCCTTCCATCCTCTCCCTCCCTCCGTCAGACCACAGTCTTCAAAATGGGATCATTAGGGAGGACAGTGCATCACGCAGAGAGATAGAGCGAGAGAGAGGAGGAAGAGAAGTTTCCCTTTTTTCTCCTCTCTAGATCTCTCTCTTTCTCCTCAACCACTTTTGAGCAGATTGGAATCTATAAATATTAAATAAATAAAAGTGTGGAAAGAAGAAATTAAGAGCGTACCAGGGGGAATCTTAACTTTCAGCAATAGCAGATGAAAATCCAGCACGGAAGAATCTGCATATGATGGATCTCTGACCCACATAGTTCCAAGGCATCATGCGTTTAACTTTTTAACTTCACACATATTTATAGAAAGAGGTTGAGGGAGAGGGGAGCTCTGACAGCGGAGAGAGAGGACGTTGAGGCATCCCCTTGTGTCTGGTGAGAATCTACTCAGTAAAAGGAATCCAGCATTCAACATAAAAATAAAATCCCCCAACATTTATAGAAGACTGTTGTAGTGAGTTAGAGAGGAGAGTACTGACAGGGGAGAGAGGGGACATTGAACAGGTAGTCTGTTGTGCTTGGCCAACATCCACTCACATCCAGATAACATGTCAAGAGGGTATCAAAGACACTCTCAAAGGACATCCCCAGGCGGCCCATAAAAAACTCCATGATCTGACCCTTTCAACAGACTTTGATAATATGCAGTTGTTTTCCTGTGGGAAGAGGGAGAAATTCCTCTCCTGGACTCATTACATCCCAGATAAAGGGATAGACAGACCGAGTCAATGGCTCCAATCCGGTGAGGAAGTGTTACTTCTCAAACATCCTGAAAAAAGAGTCACCCCTAGATGAACGAGGTTAATGCAGGCGGTGGAGCGAACTCACTGATTATCAAATGAGGGACACTTCTTGCCGGCTCGGCACTGCTGTTCGGGGGAGCGGGGAGCCGTGTGCAACGGTGAGGCAGCAACGCAGGGTGACCAAACAGATTTGGATTAAAAATGGCACTTGAGTTTTGCTTTCACCTTGTTAGACGGTGAAACCTAATCCCCACCCTCTCCAGTTGAACCTGTGTAGGTTGAGGCAGAAACCACAATGCAGAAGAGAGAGAGAGGCTTTTGATGGTCTTTATTGAGAAATCCTGACTGACTTAAAAACACCCCATAAAACATGCCCCCACCCTTCATTAAAAAGCGAAGAGGGTGAGAGGGGGGGGGTAGTGTTACCTGTGGGAAATAGCACCCTGTGACCCAAAATGTTTTTTTATTTATGCCCCTGAACAAGTCAGTTAAAAACAAATTCTTATTTACAATGACGGCCTAGGAACAATGGGTAAACTGCCTTGTTCAGGGGCAGAACGACAGATGTTTACCTTGTCATCTCGGGGATTCGATCTAGCAACCTTTCGGTTACTGGCCTACGCCCCAAAATAGCACCCTGTGACCCCGTTGTGGTCTTTGAAACAATGGAACAGCTTGTTAATGCTAGGTAAATGCATGGGTCTGTGTTTGTTTTACTCTTTAGTAACCCTGGAATTTTCTACCTGAGCTTCAAATACAAACACAATGCAAGCATTATCATAAATATCATAAAGGTATCAGCGCTAGCACTGTTCTTAGAGGAACTCCCATGCTTTAACAAAGTACCTTATTTTAGTTCACAGAAGTGTAAAGTAAGTAAGTAAGTAGCCTTGTCTTGTGCGAGTCGGAACAGCTCATAGGCCAGGAGCCTATCTCCTGTTTCTGTAGCGTGAGTCAGCTTGATGTACAAGTAAAACCCCTGGACAGGACACTAGTCTATCATAGGGCCTTACCCCCAATCTATCTCCTTGATGCTGAATGCCAAGCAGAGACACATCAGGTCCCATTTTTATAGTCTTTGGTATGACTCATTCAGGGATTGAACTCGCAACCTTACAACCTCAGGGCAGAGGCCACTAATTGCAGACCGCAAATTAGGGGGATTTTCTGATATAGGCATTTCTTGATATCACATTACATCCATTGATGCTCACCATTTGTCCGTGGATGTTTCTTTCACGTAGGGCACAACAGTTGTAGACAACTGTAGCATTGTAGCTAAGCCTAACCCTAACTTTTTGCCTAACCTTAACCTCATTCTCCTAACATGCCACGCTAATTCACCTAACCTGACCCGTTAAATATCATAACCTGCCAAATTTTTTATTCTAACCTGCTATGTAACCGAATCATCTGTGTCGAGAAACAATCAGTCTCATAACACCTGAACCAGCCCGTGGCAGGTATCAATGAGTGTTTCCTGATATCAGGAATTAGGAAGTTGGTGGCATCTTAATTGGGGAGAACAGGCTCATAGTAATGACTGGAGTGTAAACGCAAACCACAATTTAGGGTGTTTCTTTATGTGGGTGTTGGGTTCCAGGTAAAACCCTTTCCACAGAGGGTTCTACATGGAACCCAAAGGGTTGTACCTGGAAACAAAAAGGGTTCAACCTGGAACCAAATAGGGTTATCCTACAGGGACAGCTGAAGAACACTTTTGGAACCATTTTTTCGAAGAATGTACAACAGGTCTATTTCAACTATATTCTTATAGGGTCCAGATGTAAAAATGGTTATTTAAACAACTATTAAAAGCTTAGGTCATTTTAAAATGATCTGAAAACTAAGCATCTCAATAAATAACACAAAGATATGTAAAATCATGTACTGACAAATTCCAGTCTGAAGTTATGCTTTGAAATAATTTCCCTCGGTCAATAGGTGTTTTTTGTCCCACTCCCTCCTAACGAGTCCTTGTGTGTCAGAGATGGAGACAGAAGGCCCGTGTTTCTGAGAGTCGTAGCTTTCAGGAATGGGGTCATAATATTTAGCTTAAACCATTCAAATTCTAGCGCCACATTTATATGAAGAAAAAATTATCAACATGCCACATAGGCGCTAGAAACCTTGAGGAACCACACTATAGACAACCAAAATAGTGCTCCTCGTTTTGGAACTGAAATTTGGATTTTGCAGACTTTTATTCATTTTCATAATTCAACCACCAGTCTAAATTAGTAAACGGGTCGGTTCTGGCCCGCAGGCCGCCAGTTGAATAGCTCTGGTGTACTACAATGGTTAATTGTACACCAATGTAAGTCACAGTTGTTATTGTGGGTTAAATGTTTTTCCACCGCCTCTGTCTAGTAGACTAGGCCAAAATACCTTCAATCACAGGCCAAATGAGGCCATTGTTTGTCGTCTCACCTCCACGCTGGCTAATTACCTCTGCAGCGAGATAATATTGTAATTAGCGAAGACGGCAGGGCAGGCGGCCTCCTGATTGAGATTTGAGAGATGACGATGCATCTGGACGCACTGAAGGTTAGCGGTTAGCTACGGCGGGCCGCTTTTTCCCCTCCGTCTAATTAAACTTTAACTCATTGTTATCAAGGAGATAATTAGTAAAAAGCCATTTTAATTAACATTTTATTAGCTGCCCTTAATTCAGAGCGCACCATGGCGTGTTTGCTCGACAAGCAGTGGATAGAGAACAAAACTCCTTTGTTCCTGTCCGGCTTGACTCCATTAATATCAAACGTAATTGGGTGTCTGCAATTATTTTCGCTAGTCTTACCGAGGTTGGACGTGTATGCACTGTATGTAGATATATAAATATATATCGTATCATGTGTTCTTTTGGTGTAGCGTGCCACCTGCGCTCCACTTCGGTCCCAGTGAGCACTCATTAAAATGTCTTGATCTCCATCTAGCCCGGGCATTCAGTGAGCACTCATTAAAATGTCTTGATCTCCATCTAGCCCGGGCATTCAGTGAGCACTCATTAAAATGTCTTGATCTCCATCTAGCCCGGGCATTCAGTGAGCACTCATTAAAATGTCTTGATCTCCATCTAGCCCGGGCATTCAGTGAGCACTCATTAAAATGTCTTGATCTCCATCTAGCCCGGGCATTCAGTGAGCACTCATTAAAATGTCTTGATCTCCATCTAGCCCGGGCATTCAGTGAGCACTCATTAAAATGTCTTGAT